>NW_027361863.1:16565000-16577500 GCF_039654945.1 Dendrobates tinctorius
CCAGACAAAAGTATTGGCACCCTCAGCCTAATACTTTGTTGCACAACCTTTAGCCAAAATAACTGCGACCAACCGCTTCCGGTAACCATCAATGAGTTTCTTACAATGCTCTGCTGGAATTTTAGACCATTCTTCTTTGGCAAACTACTCCAGTGCTTTCTCTCAAACCATTTTCTAGTGCTTTTTGAAGTGTGTTTTGGGTTATTGTCCTGCTGGAAGACCCATGACCTCTGAGGTAGACCCAGCTTTCTCACACTGGGCCCTACATTATGCTGCAAAATTTGTTGGTAGTCTTCTGACTTCATAATGCCATGCACACGGTCAAGCAGTCCAGTGCCAGAGGCAGCAAACCAACCCCAAAACATCAGGGAACCTCCGCCATGTTTGACTGTAGGGACCGTGTTCTTTTCTTTGAATGCCTCTTTTTTTTCTCCTGTAAACTCTATGTTGATGCCTTTGCCCAAAAAGCTCTACTTTTGTCTCATCTGACCAGAGAACATTCTTCCAAAACGTTTTAGGCTTTTTCAGGTAAGTTTTGGCAAACTCCAGCCTGGCTTTTTTAATGTCTCGGGGTAAGAAGTGGGGTCTTCCTGGGTCTCCTACCATACAGTCCCTTTTCATTCAGACGCCGACGGATAGTACGGGTTGACACTGTTGTACCCTCGGACTGCAGGGCAGCTTGAACTTGTTTGGATGTTAGTCGAGGTTCTTTATCCAACATCCGCACAATCTTGCGTTGAAATCTCTTGTCAATTTTTCTTTTCCGTCCACATCTAGGGAGGTTAGCCACAGTGCCATGGGCTTTAAACTTCTTGATGACCCTGCGCACGGTAGACACAGGAACATTCAGGTCTTTGGAGATGGACTTGTAGCCTTGAGATTGCTCATGCTTCCTCACAATTTGGTTTCTCAAGTCCTCAGACAGTTCTTTGGTCTTCTTTCTTTTCTCCATGCTCAATGTGGTACACACAAGGACACAGGACAGAGGTTGAGTCAACTTTAATCCATGTCAACTGGCTGCAAGTGTGATTTAGTTATTGCCAACACCTGTTAGGTGCCACAGGTAAGTTACAGGTGCTGTTAATTACACAAATTAGAGAAGCATCACATGATTTTTCGAACAGTGCCAATACTTTTGTCCACCCTCTTTTTTTATGTTTGGTGTGGAATTATATCCAATTTGGCTTTACGACAATTCTTTTTGTGTTTTTTCATTTAAGACAAATTAAATTAAGATAATAATAATAATAACAATAATAATAACAAAGAATTTGCATTTGCAATAATTTTCAGGAAGAAACTGAGTATTATCTGACAGAATTGCAGGGGTGTCAATACTTTTGGCCACAACTGTACCTCCGACCGGCTCCCCCGCTGGCTATCGCTGATCGTGTGAGATCGTCCACGTCCATTTCTCATCGGCCGCTTCCCGCTGGCGCCGACGAGCGACACGTGGACGCGGGCGGGAGGATGTCTTCATCGCCACGTCTGAAAGGTAAGTAACGACCGCTGCTGCATCGCTGTGAGATCTGCCTGTGTGGCAGCTCACTAGCGACCATTTAGCGATGCACCAGCGATCCTGACCGGGTCGTATCGTGGTCGGGATCGCTGGTGCATCGCTAAATGTAAAGGGGGCTTAAAAGAGCCACCTTCAGCAGCACTAAGGGCCCCGTCACACAGTGACTCAACAGCGATCCCGACAACGATATGAACTTGTCAGGATCGCTTGTGTGTCGCTACATGATCGTTGGTGAGCTGCCAAACAGGCAGCTTCACCAGCGATCAGCACCAGCGATCAGCACCAGCGACGACGAGCACGTCGCTGTGTACCTTAGATACCAGTGAGCTGGTAACTAAGGTACACAGCAGGTTTCTAAGCGCGGCGCTTAGAAATCCGATGTTTACCTTGGTTACCAGCTCCTGCCAGCAGGAGACCAACGATCAAAAAAATGTCCAGGGCTTTCCACAAAGATCGGCGATACCCGGCAGGGGGGCTGGTCGCTGATACCTGTCACACACAGCGAGATCGCTGTTGTGTCACAAAACAGCCCCAGATCCTGCCCCGCAGTGTGTGTGTTATGATGTATTCACACTGTGGGGCACGATCTGGGGCCTCCACAACACGCAAACGTGATCGCCTAATGTCAGCTCACGGGCAGCGCGCACTGCGCATGCCCGAGAACTGTTCTCACAGAGCAGGCGCCGGCATAGGAGACAGGAGGCGGGGCGCAGACGGCAGCAAAGGGGCATGATTGACGGTTATGGGAGGCGGGGCAGACGGCAGAGCAGGGGCATGATGGACGGATATGGGAGGCGAAGCCCAAACACTGCAGAGACATGATTGACGGCGGGGAGGCGGCTGCTTCAGGGGGAGACTCCATACCTATGGGACGTATTACAGGTATGAGGACCCATTTATAAAAGTTAATATTTCGGCGTTACTGGGGGTCAGAAACAGAAGAGCCACGTTCAAAGAGTGCAGCCTTAGTGCTGCTGAAAGAGGCTCTTTTAGTTAATAACGCCCGGGGGGGTAACATGTTCCCTTTAATCTTTCATTTTCAAATCCCCTGATCTGCAGTTTGTCTCTCCCAGTAATACATGCTGGATGTGAGGTCTGTGCATCCAGGGTGCTGCTGCCTTCACTAGTTATTCTGCATCAGCACAGCTTCATTTCTGGAACAATTTTCCCTTCTTCTGATCATAAAGGATCTTCTCTCCCTTGTGCAGATGGACACGGATGATGAGCAGTGTGTGACTCACCCTGTCCGTCTGTTCGCAGTCTGCCTTGTATGCTCCCTCCCCACCTATATACACACAGCCTGTGTGATTCGCCCCCTCTGGTCCAGTGCAGGGCCTGCCCCAGTCTTCATCATATTATCTGCTTGGTACGTTTTTCTCCTTCTCCCCCCTAGCTGCAATGTTTAAAACCACTAGAAGAAAAGCCTTCAGAGCCAGGAGGGGTGCACTGTCTGATTCAGCAGGACAGCTAGATAAGTGAAGGAATTATGCAGACCTTACATCAGGAAAGTATTTGTTTTTTTTATGCAGACTATTGAGGAAGTTTAGTAATTTTGTAAAGGTGACCATAGATTTCTGCTTTCGGTCACTGAACGTAAACATTCTAGGTCTTGATAAAGAGGTTATAAGCTTGTCCTGTGTATATGTGTGCACAGATTGTTACTGCTCCGATACACTGCAATAAGCCGTACATTGGTGGCTTATAAGGGCTCTTAGGAACCAACCATACATTGCAACATTTCTCTGCTGCAAAATTGCAGAGGTATAGAATTTTTTCCTAGGAAGAAACCTGCAAACTCCATACAACTGTTGCCCTAACAGCACCCGAGACCCTATTTCTCCATGCTATGCTGCTATCCACGGTCACCGTGCCGTCCTTTACATGGATCCCTTGGCTCAGTCTGCATTTGTCGGACGTCCTGGTGGTGTCAGTATCTTGTATCGTCTTCTGTAAATCTAGTAGAAGTACCGCGGATGTAATGCGTACCGATGCAGTCACCCACCTTGGCGTCACAGCCTCTTATAACGACCGTACCACAACGAGAAGAGACAAATACATTACCTGCAGATTTGACAGCTGGGTGAAAGCCTTGTCACATCCAGGATGTACGCATTTATAGGGTCTGTCGCCTGTGTGAATCCTACAGAGAAGAAAAAATAAAAAATAAAGAAAGACATGAATAAAGCGCAATGGCAATGGTGGCAGGCGCGGGACGGCGGCGCCGGGAGGGGAGGAGGATGTTAATGGGAGGAGGGCTGGAATGAGCAGACAGGATGTCATCCCTCCCCTGACCCGGTTTCCATTCAGACACGTGTGCATGCGGTTGGTGGAGGGGAAGGAGGGTGCATGCTGGTGTCGGGGCTCCCCCAGCTCTCTCCTCCTGCCCCCTTACCGTGTATGTTGCTGGAGGTGAGAGAGCTGGCGGAAGGCCTTCTGACAGTAGCGGCAGTTGTAGGGCTTGGCCCCCGAGTGGATGCGCACGTGCTGGGCCAGGTAGGAGCTGTTGGCGAAGGTTTTGGAGCAGTGCGGGCACTTGTGAGGCTTGGACACCACAATATGCACCTTCGTGTGGATTCTGCCAGAACAACACAATGGTTGGGACAGAAAAAAATTTACGGGAACTGCGTATGCAGCCTGCCAATTATCAGCACGAGGCCAGGGGGGGGGGGCTAAACAACATCGTCTGCGCGCCAGGGGAGTGTATGGGGAAACACGATGTCTCTACATAGCACTGGGATGGCAGGGTACGGTCATCAACTTCTTCAGCTTTCCGGATATTTCTCACAGCTGAGGAGTTGTTACTACTGATTCCAGCCCAGGCTATATGCTGTGAGATCAATACGTCAGCCGCACATGTCATAGTCCGGCTCACAGTACATTCCCTGGAAGTGTAGCAAACCCTCAGCTGTGAAATGTTTTAGCTCTACAGGTTTTCAGCCAAGAATGGTCTTTATTCACTTACTGCAGAGATCTAGAAAACCGGAAAAAAAAAACAAAAAAACTAAGGCTGTGGCCATAACAAGCGTCGTGCAGCCAAAGATCGCTGGCTACCGCATCGCAGGTGAATAGTCCACAGTTGAAAAAAAAAAAAAAAAATCCAACCGGTTCTCACTTTTTGCGAGACTGCGGTTGCAGCACGTTGGCAACTCCATTCACCTGCGTTGTGGCCACATGCATCTCAACTCGTACAAAAAGCACTAGAAAGCTGCAGAAATTTCCATTTAATAATTAAAGGGGGCGTCACATCAGACAAAACGCGTTTCATGCAGGTCGCCAGCTCCCGCACCCATCCTCTGCAGGGGAAGTGTAGTAGGACATGGCGGCCAGTCCATTTACTACACGGAGGGGCTCGAGTACGCCAGAATGGGGATTACAATTCTGTGGCATCTGTCTCCCATGGTGGCTTATACAGAGAGGGGTTGTCTTCACGAGACAACCTCTTTAAAGGGAAACCTCCGCCAAGTCCCACATGCTGGAAAGAGATGGACAAGCAATATCTGGCGTATAAATGGCACTGGGCCGGTGTAAATAGTGTTATTATTATTATTATTATGTGGCCCCCTCATTCTCGATCTGGAGGGTCAGACGTCCCCTTATGTATAGCGTAATAAATTTTGAGTTCAGGAGAACCCCTTTAAGTTTTACGAATTTGCTTTTGAAGGCGTTATCTACATAATAGCGTTGACTATAGAAGTGGAGCTGGACAATTTGGTTGCAGAGTAAAAACTGACAATGACGGGTTCTGTGCTTTACCCCAACCCACTAAAGAAGCGGTGGGCCCTGGGATGGGCTGTGTGCATGTAGAGATGTACATGGTGCGTACATTGTTAGGTGGGTGGGGGAACATGCTGGTGTCGGGGCTCCCCCAGCTCTCTCCTCCTGCCCTCTTACCGTGTATGTTGCTGGAGGTGAGAGAGCTGGCGGAAGGCCTTCAGACAGTAGCGGCAGCTGTAAGGCTTGGCCCCCGAGTGGATGCGCACATGCTGAGTCAAGTAGGAGCGGTTGGCGAAGGATTTGGAGCAGTACGGACACTTGTGGGGCTTGGAGACCGCACTATGCACCTTCGTGTGGATCCTGCCAGAACAACACAAAGGTTGGGGTCTGCGACCATGGTGAAGATGATGGTGGTGATGCGGGTGTCCTATGTATGCAAGCGGGAGTGATCCTGCTGCTGTAATAAGGGCCTAATACGTGAAACTACTCCGCTCCTGACAACGTTATCGCTGGATGGATAAAACCCTGGGAGGGTTGGAAGAGGTTTTCTAGCGGGAGAAGTCATCACTATCGGCTGTTTGCAGATCCCACGGCCGCATGTTCTTCGTGTACAGAGTTAGAATCGCACAAGCACCCTACACTCTAGTGGCCGTTCTCAGGTACTGCAGCTCGCCTGTCTTTGAATCTGTGCCCCCTTATACCCTGCATGTGGTATAATACCCTGCCTATAATCCCCTCAGCGGTTTCCATTGATCATTATATGAGGGGAGTGACTATGTGGCAATGATAATCTATAATGGCTACCTTCTGTGGAGGAAGGATTCGGCTGCAGCGGGGAATCTGTTTCTCCCACAAAAAGCCTTACAGGCTGAGTATCAGGATCACCAATTCTTGTAAATGGAGCAATGAAAAAAAAAACATAGAAAATGGAGCTATAAAGTATATATGAACAAATTGATTTGCGGGACCATGATCCAGCAGGCGTGAGACTATTCAGAGGCTGGTGGACGGGATACCTGAAAATTGCCTATTTTGATTAGCCAGCTCGGCAAACCGTCATTGTTGTGTGATACGAAAGATGCCAGGTTGGCTAATTAAAAGAGGAGTACACAGGAGAGCTCCCGCTCAGCGGCTGCGGAGTACAGACCTGGGTCCTGCCAAAGTGTTCACTCTATTTCTAATGTTGGCGCTGAGGAGCAGGGGATGTGATGGAGCGGTGACCTGGGCGCCTGTCGTGTGCTGCACCCAGGCGAGCAAGCAGCTGTTAGCGGGAAGAAGAGACAAGGCACCAGTATAAAGCAGATATGGATGAGACATGAACATGGCAGAGGGAAGACTAGACAGGATTTTAGTTAAGAAATGATTGGCATGAGAGGACAATTGAACAGACAAGGGAGGATGAAGTTGGCAAAAGAAACAGAGTGCATGATGTGAACAACGGAAGAGAAAAAGATACCGGCTGATGCGGGGCAGAGCAAAAAAAAAGAAAAAAAAAAAGGGCATGTGGGTAATGCGGAGCAGAGAATGCAAATAAATCTTATGGAAACTGCAGAACCGTAGGTCAGAGAGTACAGCTAACACAAGAAACTGGAGATAGCTGGTGGACCAACTGCAAGGAGGCAAGAACACACTGCAGAAATCCGGACGCTGCAGCTGAAACCAGGGGGGTTGGAGCCTGAATCTGACCCAGAGATGAATGCAGACCGCTCTCTATCGACCCACCATCACAGCTGCATCCACCAATTCATCCATTATGACAGATCAGAAGCAAATCTACTGTCAGGGTCCAGTTTGGGCCAACATCAGGATGTCCTGGGGTTGGAAGTGGTGGCTAACCAGAAGCAATAACTATATTGTTATTACTTGTACCCGGTCTGGGGTCTTAACCTTTAGGGTATTAATTTAGGATCTGATCGATTTTACCAGCCTGGTCTTGGTTCTGAAAGAACACAGGGTTTTGGGTCCGATACATTGTCTGTATGAGTTTTGGGGATGGGTTTTCACATTAATAATAAATCTTGCTGTAAAAGCTACTACAAAGTTTAAGAAAAGATACCCAGAAGACGTCTTTACTGTTGACTTTTATGGGACCACAGACTTGTTAAGCGGACGCTTTCCAGAAAGGGTTGTATCTTAGACTTTTATATGGAGGACCTGTTCTTTGTATAGATCGTAAATGTCAAGATAGATGGGGGTCCGAAACCGTAGAACCCACCAATGGAAACCCAGAGGCCAGAACAGCACCGTACACTGTGTAATGGCTGTACTCAGGTACTGCAGCTTAGCTCCTGTTATGAATGGCGTCTGAGCAGTCAGTACCCAGAATGGTTCTTTGAACCACCATGGCAGCAGCAAACCGATGGTCATTGGCAGCGCCGGCTGTCAATACCATACTGATCTGATATTGATCATCTATCCTAAAAACAATTCCTTTAAACTAGTTGAGTACTGGATCTAATGGCTGGAGGTATCAGAAAAGCAAGGAAAATGCAGATGAAAAAAGCTGAAAGCAGCAGAGTAAAGTGTCCTCAAGGAATATTAGTAGACAAGAGGGTGGAAACACTGGCAGAAAATAAAAGGTGAAAGTTGACACAAGGGATACAAAATTGACTTTGGAAGCAGAAAACAACATGTCAGTGCACAAGTGAGAATACATGGTGGTGTGATCAGAAAGATGGCGACGTCTCAGCGTCGTAAACAAGGACACATGACAGTGCGACTGCGGTGTACATGGAGGAGGCAAGTAACACGTGACACGATGTCCGAATGGAAACTCTCCCTGGTATCAATGGAAATAAGTGTGAGACTGGCGGACTCCATGTCCTGCAATAGCATCACATTCACATCATATATCGACCTGCCGCTAGCACTGCGACCCTCAGCCAGAGTCCGAGAGAGCACATATTAGAGAAGTATCCATCATCCTGCAGTATCTGTCTGTAGATTAATGTAGATAATGTGAAATGAATGTGGCAGCGTCAGCCGAAGATCCTCATCCACTTTGCACCCAGTTCACAAATGTCAAAACCTGTAGGCTACTTGCATTGTGTCCCTCTTACCGTGTGTGCTGCTGCAGGTGAGACAGCTGGCGGAAGGCTTTCTGACAGTAACTGCAGGTATAGGGCTTGGCCCCCGAATGGATCCGCACGTGCTGAGCCAAGTAGGAACTGTTGGCAAAGGTTTTCGAGCAATGAGGGCACTTGTGGGGCTTGGCCTCCGTGTGAGATTTGGAGTGAATCTGCATCTCGGACTTGGAGTAAAAGGTGATGGAGCACATCCGGCATCTGAAACAGATTGTCAGGTCTGGTAATTATAATATACGGGTAGGGGATATGATGGAGGAATAGCAGACAACGTGCACAAAGCTACTGGAAACAGATGAGAACCTGCTAGTGATAACCAATCTGGGCCTCAAAAAGGGATCAGTACTGGCCGAGATGGGAATACCTAGTTATATGCTGCAGCCAGAGGTGGTCATGATTACGGAAAAAGCCAAACACGCTCATATAGCTTTGCAAATAAGGTTTTGTTTTTAAGTAGCACAAAAACATGGATTTTTGTGATAACTCACCGTAAAATCCTTTTCTCCGAGATGCTCATTGGGGGACACAGATACTGTGGGTGTATGCTTTTGCCGCTAGGAGGCTGACACCAAGTGAAAAAAAGAGGGCGGAACTGTTTGGTGCCAAAACAGTAGGAGGACAACAAAATCAGCCTTAATACAGGTACAACATGTCCAGAAAAGGACCACCCTTATATCACATAAATAAATACGTATTAACTAAACAAAAACAGAGCCAACTGGCTAATAGGGTGGGTGCTGTCCCCCCCCAATGAGCGTCTCGGAGAAAAGGATTTTACGGTGAGTTATCACAAAAATCCATGTTTCTCCTTCGCCTCATTGGGGGACACATACTGTGGGATGTCCTAAAGCAGTCCCTGGATGGGAGATTGACTCACCGATCCAAGCTACATGCACCTCTTGTTTAAAAGGTGTGCCACCGCTGCTTGGAGAATCCTTCTACCCAGGGTCGCATCCGCCGAGGCCTGAGCATGGATAATATAATGTTTGGCAAATGTGTGCAGGCTGGACCCAGGTTGCTGCCTTGCAAACCTGTTCCGTCGAAGCCTGGTGCCGCAGCGCCCAAAAGGCGCCCACAGCCCGAGTAGAGTGCGCTCTGATCCCTGCTGGAATCGGCGTGCCTCTAATGCGGTAGGACTCCTGAATAGTCAAATGAATCCATCTGGCTATGGTCGATTTTGAGGCAGCGAGTCTCTTCCTGCGCCCTTCGGGGAGCACGAACAGCGTGTCCGTCTGACGAAAGGGTGCCGTCCGCGATACGTACTTCCGGAGGCTCTTACCAGGTCTAACGTGTGAAGAGCCTTTTCCACACGGTGCACCGGTGCTGGACAAAAGAAAGGCAAAACAACATCTTCATTAATGTGAAAAAGAAGACAAGACTTTCGGCAGAAAAGGAGGGGCTGGTCTGCGGACCACCTTATCCTTATGGAAAGTGAGGAACGGAGCTCGGCAGGATAGGGCCGCCAGCTCTGAAGCCTGCCTGATGGAATTGATGGCCACTAGGAACACCACTTTCCAGGAAAGGTACCTCAAAGAGACATCCTGAAGCTGTTCAAATGGAGCTTGTTGCAGAACACTTAGGACCATGTTAAGGTCCCAGGCGTCCATAGGCGCCTTATAGGGAGGTACCAAGTGGGAGACCCCCTGAATGAAAAGTCCTCACCTGCAAATTGGTAGCAATTCTGCGCTGGAACAGGACGAATAAGGCCGATATTTGTCTCCTGAGGGAACCTGGGGCAAAGCCCGAGTCTAATGCTCTACCGACTGAGCTATCCGGGCTCTCTAAGCCCGACTGGAGGAAAGCCAAGATGTTGGGGATCGAGAATCTCAGCGGAGAAACACCGCAGCCTCAACACCAAGCGCAAAGAACACCTTTCAGGTATTGGTGGTAAACTCGTGCTGAAGGAGGCTTCCGGGCGCTAATCATTGTAGCGACCACCTCGCTCCCGAACCCTGCCTGGGTTAGAATCAAAGATTCAACGGCCATGCCGTCAAACACAGGGTCCCTGAGTTCGGGTGGCAAATCGGCCCTTGAGAAAGTAGATCTGGGCACTCTGGCAGGTGCCAAGGAACGTCGGCGAGCTGCTGCATTAGATCTGCGTCCCACGCTCGACGGGGCCAGTCTGGGCCAGCAGAATCGCCGGCATCACTTCCGTCCTGATCTTTTTCATGACTCTCGGAAGTAGTGGCAGCGGGGGGAAATAGATATGGGAGGCGAAACTGGTTCCATGGCAGAGCCAACGCGTCCACCGCGAATGCCTGCGGGTCCCTGGCCTGAGCGACATATGTGGGCACCTTGGCATTCACTCTGGAAGCCATCAGGTCCACATCCGGAGCTCCCCACAGTTGACAAATCTGCTGAAAAACTTCGGGATGTAGAGACCACTCTCCGGATGCACGACCCTGCCAGCTGAGAAAGTCTGCCGCCCATTTTTCCACGCCCCGGAATGCGGACAGCCGAAATCACCGAGTGGTTTGTTTCGGCCCACTGAAGAACGAGCCCCACCTCGCACATGGTTGCTCTGCTGCGGGTGCCCCCTTGATGATTTATGTAAGCCACCGCCGTGGCGTTGTCCAATTGAATCCGGACGGGGCGGCCTGCTAGAAAGTGATGAAACTTCTGCAGAGCCAGCCGAATTGGTCGTATCTCCAATAAGTTGATCGGGAGGCGTGCCTCCTGTGGCAACTACCGTTCCTGGGTTGTGTGGTGGCGAAACACCGCTCCCCCACCGAGGAGACTGGCGTCAGTTGTCATTACCAGCCAATGATCTGGGGGGAAAGGTTTCCCCTGGGCCAGAGAGGAACTGGTTATCCACCATCTGAGCGACTGCCTGACTTGAGAGAACAGTTGGCACCGCCGATCGAGCGTGAAAGGATTCTTGTCCCAGGCTGACAAGAGGGCGTGCCGCAGGGGGCGAAGGTGGAACTGGGCGACAGGTATCGCTTCCATTGCCACCACCATTTTCCCTAGAATCCTCATCCCGGATCGGATGGTATGAGGGACTGGTTGGCGAAGTGTCCGGACTCCCTGCCGGAGAGCTAGCGCCTTTTCCTGAGGGAGAATTACCAACCCTCAGCAAGTGTCGAAGATCATTCCTAGGAAGGAGATCCTCTGAGCTGGCACAAGGGATGACTTCTTTGCATTGCCAACCATCCTAAGCGGGCAAGAGTATCTAGCGTGATGTTGACCTTTTCCTCGCATGCCCGTATTGACGGGCCCTTGACCAAGAGGTCGTCCACATAAAGCAAGACGACTATGCCTCGAGAATGCAGTGTGGCCATGACAACTGCCATAACCTTTGTGAACACTCTGGGAGCCGTGGCTAGCCCGAAGGGTAGCGCTACGAACTGAAAATGTTGATCGCCGATGGTGAAGCGTAGAAACCTCTGATGAGGAGGAAAAATTGGAATATGCAGATATGCATCCTGGATGTCTATTGAGGCCAAGAATTCTCACTGCTCCATGGCCGATATGACTGAACGGAGAGACTCCATCCGGAAATGTCTGATCCTGATGAATTTGTTCAGAAGCTTCAGGTCCAAAACAGGCCTGACAGACCCGTCCTTTTTGGGAACCACAAAAGGTTGGAATAGAACCCATGAGCTCTTTCGTGTTCCGGCACTGGACCAATGACTCCGTTGTGCTGGAGCGATTTGATGGCTCCCAATAGTGCCCTTGCCTGGGTATCCACCCTGGGAAGTCGGGAAAAAAAAAACAGTCTTGGAGGATATCTGAAAAATTCTATTTGTAACCTGAAGCCACCAATTCCTTTCCCCATGCGCCGTGAGCGACATTGACCCAGACGTGGTGAAACCAGAGTAGGCGGTCGCCCACCTTGCCGGTGTCGTCTGGTAAAGGCCTCGAGTCGTTTGGCCGACGATCTTTGGGATCTGGATCCCCTCGATCTGATCTGCTGAGTTATGCATTCTCCCCAATGGGTTGGCTCTATATGAGACCTGCCGCTCCCTATCCTGGTTGGAGCGGCCTGAGGCGGCGGAATTGGCCGCTGTAGTCCACCCGGGGTTGCGAAAGGCCCGAAAACGTGCCTGAAAACGGGTGACAAAAAAGCGTTTTGACCTTTGTTGAGGGAGAAACCAGCTCTTTCCTCCTGTGGAGTCGGAGATAAGTTGATCCAACTTCTCCCCAAATAGGTGGCCGCACTGATAAGGCAGGGAAGTCAAGGA